>NC_056732.1:963475472-963497972 GCF_019279795.1 Protopterus annectens
AGTTAAAGTATGCAGTTGAGGTCATGTTGTGAAAGTTAGAGAGGGTTCCCTGCCATTTTACACATTGTTGGCTGCCTGCTAAGTAGTTGTTGAATGAAAGAGGGACAGAAGAGGAAAGACCAAAATTAGAGAGTTGTTGCAGGAGGTTTTTTTGTAGAGAAATGGTATCAAAGGCCATGGGTAGGCTGAGAAATATAACAGATGTTAGTAGCCCAGCATCTCTGCCTTTGTTAATTGTATCTGTGAAAGGTCTGAAGCTGTGCTAGGTGGGGGTGAAGAGATCATTTTGTAGGGTTAATGGATTAAGCTAAGTTGTTTATGGTAAGCATTTTCTAATAGTTTGGATAGGGGAGAGAGTATAGCAGTGGGGTGGTAATTTGAAATATCAAAGCATTTGCCTCCTTTTTCCAGAAGAAGGGGATGTAAGATTTTGTGATGGATCGGTTAATGAGAATACCGATAGGATAAGGTATGGCATTGGTGGTTATTTTTAAGTATTCTGGTGGGAGGTTGTCAGCAGACGGAGAGCACATTTTCAGTTTGAGAAGTAGGCTATGGATAACTTGAGTGGGATAGGTTGAAGATTAAAGAGTGGTGTACTTTGGTGAGTTCCTGGTATGACTTGTGGGTCACGGAAAGATGAAGGAGAGTGTTGTGTGTTAATTTGGTGTGGGCTGGGGTTGTTGAGGAGAGTGAGAGATTGAGGGCTGGGTGAAGAGATTGAGCAGATTGCATATGCTCTCTATGAAGTGTGTATTGAAAGTTTTTGCTATTTGGGATGGGGTTTTATCAGTGACAGGGGATCAATTTTCAATTGATGTAAATAAGTCTAAATTGAGGAATACATGCAAAATGCACTTTTAATAGTATTATTTGAAGGATTTTTGTGCCTCCCCCCTTAAATCCCACCCAGTTGTTAAATGTTTTAAGCAGGAGGTGTCAGCCTCCACCCCCTTTGTAAATGGTATTCAGGTAAGCATGCATTTCAGAATGTGCAAACTATTAACACATTCTAATTAAATAGATAAACATATAATATATATTACTAAAATAAAATTATCTTTACTACTGTGTGACTTTAACAAAATAAATATCATTCTAATGCCCTTTGAATTTGAACTCCTGTGCACAAGCTAAAATCAGTTAACCTGGTGATTGATTCCATTTTGCACCTTATGAAGCCTAGTAGATGTGAATTTATTCAAATTCACTTAAATTTACATTGTTGTTTATATGATGTTTGAGTGGTTCTTGCCATTTTTTTGTATTTTTATGTATCTTCTCTGAATCTGAAATTACATTTGTTAACCAAATGTGTTTTTCCATTTGCATAGTTTCCACTTGGGTTCTATAGTGTGCCTAGCTATTAAAATCATGTTGAGAAAGTTCTGTCATGTTTTCCTGAATGTTAGTTTTTTTTTTTCTATAAACTTGAAGTTACAGCTATTAAATGAATTTGTTTTATAGCTAGCAGTGCTTTTGAAGATCTCTGTGTAGTGTTAGGGGTGTTAATCAGTGTTGCTATATTTTACTGTTAGTTACTTTTAAAACTTATAGTAAACAGTTAGTTTCCCCGAAGATCAGTTAGTGGCTTGAGCAATCTATAGCTTGTGATGGTCAGTCCTAGTCAGAATGGGAGAAACTGCTGCAGTTGCAGTAACAGTAACTAATCTGGAAAGATTAAGACTATTGTTTAGAGTTTTTTGCATTTTTCATTTGTTCTTTCATTTCCCTTTTAATTTATATTGCACTAGACGTAAAACATTGCTGTTTTATTCTATGAACATTGGAAGCTTAGCTTATATACCCATGCTAACACGAGACAATAGACATTTTTCACTTCATTTTGCATCTAGTAAACAGAAAATACATTTATTCTACTGAACTTAAAGCCATATAGTTAGATTAGCATTCAATGTTGTTGTTTTTATTGCAGTTTACTCTGTGTTTTCTAAATTTGAAGTTATGGCAATTATTTTAAAATGCTATGTTGTTTGCACTGCTTTTCAGGTTAGTCCTATGTTGTGCCTAGCTATATAAATAAGTTTTGAGTGGAATCTATAATTTTTATGCACTTTACTGTTTTTTTTAATGAATTCTAAGATACAGCTATTAAATAAATTGGTTTTAAAGTTTGTATTGTTTTTAAAGTTATCTTTTTGCTGTTAAGTGGATTAATCAGTGATGCTGTATTTACATGCTGTGTTTTAAGTCATTTTTAAAACTTGTAAAAAACAACTAATTTGAGTCAGTTGTGTGAGTCTTCTAGAGATTTTGGTGGTTTGTCCCTGTGACAGTGAGAGTGATTGCTGCTGTTCTATGAAGATAAATGCTATTGTTTAAAACATTAGCTCTTTTTTATTGGCTCTTTCATTTTCACTGTTTAATACATATTGCTTGAGCAGTCAACCATTGTTGTCTTATTATAAGACTCCAGAAAGTTGAGCTAGTGTGCACAAACTAAAATCAAGTAAAGTGTTTGTTGGCTCCATTTTCTAACTAGTAAACAGGAAAGCACATTTTCCTTTGTAGTTAAAGTCTCCTAGCTATCTGAATCTGTTGTGTACAGTTCTTGTCTTTTTTTCTGTATTTCAATTTGCTTTCTCTGAATCTAAAATGTTAGTTATTAATTGAAAGCTTTGTACTATTTGCACTACTTCTCAAGTGTGTTATGTAATGTGCCAAGCTGCTTAAATAAGTGTTGTGTTTTTTTTTCTTGAATGTTTACTACTTTTTTCTTTAAATTTGACATCACAACTATTAATTAACCTTGTGTTACAGTATACAGTACTTGTCAATTGGTTTCTGTGCTGTTTCATGCAGTAATAAGCATAGTTGTGCCTTTTTGCTGTGTTTTTATTTGATTTCAGACTTACAGCAACCATGCAGCTTTGTTCAGGTATATGAGTTATCTAGAACTTATAGCACTTAGTTTCAGTGAGAGTGGGTGTGACTCCTGAAGTTCCTGGTTAGAGTTTTAGCTGTTTTTCATTGGCGCTTTACTTCTTTCAATTTAATTTGTACTGTGGACTACTGAGTGCAGTTGGTCAGCAACTTGTACTCTATAGAAGCAGATACTTTCAGTTTAAAATATACCTAACATAACCCAACTGAAAAAATCTAGTTGATAACTAGAGTCCTTTAAATACAGGTGCATTAAGCTGTGTATATATACACACCCATACAACTAGCAACTTAAAGGTATCTGTTAGATGATTCTAGTCTCATTACATTTGGCAGCTAAGCCAAAAGATGCTACAAATACTTGAACACTGCTATTAGGTAACAATCCCAAGTTGTGTTATAATAGTTACATATGTATACCCATGTTACTCACTTACCTAAATGAGAATATATATATATATATATATATATATATATATATATATATATATATATATATATATATATATATATATATATATATATATATACACACACACACACACACACACACACACACACACACACACACACACTGCATGTATGTACGTATATACATGTATACATGCATACACATATATATATATATATAGAGAGAGAGAGAGAGAGAGAGAGAGAGATGTAGGTGTACTTAAAATAATCTAAACAGCATAATACTGCAGCAAAAATATTGACAGAAAATTATCTAAACTCAAAAACAACTAAAGATAAAATTTTGACAAAATCGAAATTATACTAGGGAAGGGTCTATGATCTTTTCCATTATTGCACAGTCTCAGACTCAGAGCTGGTAAACATACATATATATATATATATATAAATATATATATATATATATATATATATATATATATATATATATATATATATATATATATATATATATATATATATATATATATATATATATGTGTGTGTGTGTGTGTGTGTGTGTGTGAGTGTGTGTGTGTGTGTGTGTGTGCATATATATATATATATATATATATATATATATATATATATATATATACATATACATAGAGAGAGAGAGAGAGATACACATGCATAATTATCAGGGAATGTGAGGGGTGTAGGGGGAGGGGACTTGTCCTCCTGCAGTAACAATGGTTTGGGATTTGGTTACATTTTGTTGATATTTTGTGTTTAGATATTTTTCAGCAAATATTTTTGCTGTTGATATTATGCTGTTCATATTATTTTAAGTACACCCATATATGTATGTACATGCTCATGTCTCTCTCTCTCTCTCTCTCAACATCTCTTTCTCTCTCTCTTTCTTATATCTATATATACATATATTATACATGCTTGTCTCTCATAGTTGTCATAATGGTTAAGGTCTTTGCCTCCCATGCACAAGATACAAGGTTCGATCCTGTCCTCTGACCAATGCCTATTCGGAGTTTGCTCATTCTCTGTGTGTCGCTGTGGGGTTTCCTCCCATGTCTGAAAAACATGCTGAGTGTTTCCATCTCAAACTCACCAATGAATGGAGCTTTGGGCAGGAGCACAGACTCTACAGGGTGCCCTATAGGGGAATAGTTGTACAGACCAACCAATATGGGCATCTACTGTGGTGCACCATATCCTCACGATTGGAGAACACAGATCACAGACTGCATGCCGTAGCAGGGCTTGCTGCGCAATGGTATAAAATATGGCTCTAGGTGATTTGGTCATGTTGACTAATGTCACCAAAATGGGGATGAGTAATTACCAGTGATAAGTGGGTTGAGGACTGGGCCTACTCTGACCTATGCCAGGGACCCTTGCTAATGGCGGGAGGGGTATATGTGCCCTTATTGGCCAGTGTGTGCCCACCATAAAAGCCCAGCAGTTCTTGATCAATAAGCTACTAGCTGACTGGTGTCTAGCTGACCAGCTTGGGTTACCTGGGATAGCTCTGTTGAGTGAAAGCTGGACATAAAGCCAACTGACCTGCCAAACATGAACTGAGAATAACTATGCTTAATGTGGGTTCACTGATAGGATGCAGCTTGGAAGTGGATGACATGATGATACAGAGGAGACTGGACATCCTATGTATCCAAGAGATTAGATGGAAGGGCAGTGCAGCAAAGCCACTTGGCTTGTGATCCAGACTCTACTACTTAGGAGGGGGACAGGCTTGAAATGGTGTAGGAATTGTGGTGAGAGAGAAGCTTCAGAAGGCAGTGAGGGATATCATCAGAATTAATGACAGGCTCATGGCAGTCAGACTCCAGTGTAATGATAGGGCAGTATTCATAATCTCAGCCTATGCCCCACAGCAGGGTTGTGATAGTGAGGAAAAGAGTACATTCAGACATCAGTTTCAGGACCTACTAGATAAAGCAGGCCAACATGAATTGGTTTTAATAATGGGTGACTTGAATGCACATATCAAGACAGACAGAGCAGGATATGAGGGCTGTCTGGGTCCACATGGGTAGGGCAGCAGGAATAAAGAAGAAAAAGCCATTCTAGACTTCTGTCTGGCAAATGGCTTGATAGTAACCAACACATGGTTCAGAAAGAGAAACATTCACAAGATCACATACAAGAGTAGCCATCATGCAACTCAGGTAGACTTCCTCCTAGTTAGGAAAAGGCACTGGGGTAGAATCCATGACTGCAAACTCATCCCCAATGAAACAGTCAGCTCACAGCATAAGCCACTAGTTGCCACAATCAAGCAGTGGACAGAGAAGGCTCTAAGGTCAACAGACACCAGACTGAAGACCTGGAAGTTGACTGGAGAGAAAGTAAAACAGTTCAAGAAATTACTCAGGGCTCTAGCACCCCAAAAAGAGGAGAAAATAGGTGGCGTTTAACAAGAATGGCAGCGCCTAAAAAACAGCATGTGTTAGGATGACAGAAAAGATATGTGGCCAAGCAAGGTATGGAAATAAGGTACATAAGGAAAGTTGGTGGTGGAATGTAGAAGTCCAGGACGTCATCAAAAGAAAGGAGTGCAGGAAGAAGTGGGAGATAGAAAAGACTGACCAGGCTGGGAGGGACTACTGGTTGCCTAACAAAGAAGCTAAGAAAGAAGTTGCAATAGCAAAGAATAGGGCATAGGAGGCACACTACCAACTTCTGGAAAGTGACTCAGTAAGTGGCACAAAGAAACTACATGAGGTTGCAAGGCAAAGACAGAAAGATAAAGAAGATAGTCAGATAGCCTTCATAAAGGATGCCAGCAACAACCTGCTCACCAGTCCACAAGACATCAAAGGCAGATGGAAGGAGTATTTCCAGCAGCTTCTGAATGAAGAAAACCCCGCAGAAGCTGCTTTGCCCCAGAAACAGCCTACAATGAGAGAAGAAGAAGAAGAGCCTACCCTAGAAGAAGTAAAACAGCACTAAGGAAAATGAAGTCAGGGAGAGCAGCAGGCTCAGATGAGGTCACAGCAGATATGATAAAGATGCTGGGTGAGATAATGAAGAAATGGCTCCTGAGAGTACTCATAGTAGTATAGAGAAAGGCATATCCCAGATGACTGGAGAATAAGCATACTCATGCCAGTGTGCAAGTACAAAAGGGGCATCCCTAACTGTGGGCAGTACAGAGGCATTAAACTCCTATCACAATGCATGAAATTTTTGGGGAGGGTAACTGATAAACGGATACGCAGAGTAGTAGACTGTAAGATGGGAGATGAGCAGTTCAGATTCAGATCAGAATGCAGCACAATTGACCCAATGTTTTTAGTAAGACAGATACTTGAGAAGATGCTAGAGATGAGGAGAGAGTCCAACTCGGCATTCCTAGACTTGGAGAAAGCATATGGCAAGGTCCCAAGAAAGCTAATCTGGGCAATACTGCAGTGGATTGAAGTCACAGAAACATTGGTGGAATTAGTGCAGGCTATGTACAAATACCAGGTGACTCAAGTACGAACAGTTTTCAGCCTCACAGAGGGGCTCTGAGCCCACTGCTGTCCATATTGGTGAGGGACTACATCGGCAAGCAGGTCTGAGGAGGGGGCAGATCAACAAAGTTGCTGTATACAGATAATGTGGCATTACAGGCAGACTCTGAGCTAGAAGTTCAGTAAAGGATAGGGGAATGGAATGTAAAACTGAAGGCACATGGGATGAGACTAAGCACAGATAAGACAGTGGTAATGGCACGCATATGTGTGTGTGTGTGTGTGTGCGTCTGTGTGTGTGTGTGTGTGTGTGTGTGTGTGTGTGTGTGTGTGTGTGTGTGTGTGTGTGTGTGTGTGTGTGTGTGTGTGTGTGTGTGTGTGTGTGTGCATGCTTGCATGCGTGTGTGTGTGTGTGTGTGTGTGTGTGTGTGTGTGTGTGTGTGTGTGTGTGTGTGTGTGTGTGTGAGTGTGTGTGTGTGTGTGACTGCACCATCCACTAATGCATAGCTATCTTAACAGACCATAAATCTCTATCTTATTTATAATCTGAAACATTGTATATCAATCCAGTTTTACTCCACCCTGGAGAATATGAAATGTCAGCCTACTTGTTTCATCTCTGTTGCCAGCCTCATAGTATTAGGCATCCTAAAGCAGTGAAGCAACTGCCTTATGTTCACAGATAATGAACCTTTACTAGCCACAGATTACTTTGTAAAAATATTTAAGTGGTTTGAAGGCCTCACTATTTAAAAGGACATACTGTGAGAATTGCACAAGCATGCCACATGCAATGCTATCAACTCTGAAATGCAACATAATTTGTCATATGCTGTAGCTATAAAGAAGTCCTTATGTAAGCTTCCTAGACCTGTAAAGATTCACTCTCAGCAAAAATTAAAATAAAATATCACAGTACATAGTCTTTAACATAGATTCAGCATGAAATAAAGAGTTACATTTTCAGTAGACCAGACTACTCTAGAAACAAAAATGTTTCAGTGACCATGGACTCAGTAGTAAGAGACATATTTCCTCACTTACTAGGCTGGGCAAAGACAGGGAGAAGTGAGCTGTCTTTTAAGTGCTAGGATCTGAGGCATCTCAAAGGACATAAGAACCCTTGTTAAGACAAATATAACCACAGTATGGTGGTTGTCATGTGGGTTTGAAAGGCTTGATGTGGAAAATCATGAGTGAGATGCAGTAAAGTATGTCTGAGCACTCTGCATGCCATAAAAATGCAAGAAACCGCCTGATACTGAGTAGAACTCTTTCTCCACAAATAACAGCTAGGCACAGAAAAAAGATGACTGAATTTAACTGAATAAAAAACATTGCTGTTATTCTAGAGTGATGCAATATGTGTCAGCATGAAATGACAAGATTGACAGTCCTACTTTCTTTGACAAGGATGGACCTTTAATTCAAATGCTTCTGCACACTAGCTAAAACCTTTTCTGCCCTCATAGTGTCTGTTTTATGTGAAGTTCACTTAATGAACATTTCAAGGAAGCAAGTATATTAAAATCAAAACAGGATCAAGTTAAACTCTGCTCATTGCCCAGAGTCTAATTATCAAGCTGTCTGACCTTGAGGCATTTCTGCATTGGTAAGGTCAGACCATAAAGCTGCCTCTTTAAAATAAAAATAAAATTCATAACCCCAGCTAACCAAGTAGTATTTAGGAACAATTCTAAGGCAAATTTCCAATTATTAATTGACAACATGACAAAATTTCAAGCCCCCCCCCAAACCCTGAAAATGTAGTTGTCTATGAAGAATTTTTCACAGATACTCTGTATAATCATGATAATAAATGCACAGATACAGTTGTGTCTACCTGAAATAAGCTCAGAACAAACTCAAAAAACAAGCCACCCTGGTGGAATCGAAATTTCAATAGGCTGTACAACATATGGAAGAAAGACATAGCAAATGTCAGTTAATACAATGGCCAGCAGAATAAAACTCTGTTATCAATCTAAACAGACAAACAACTCAAAGGACAAATCAGGTCTTCCAAAGCCAATTTTTAGTTAAAAGTAGCATTCCAAGATAACCAGATGACTTTTCTTATCTATGCCTGTAACCACCACGTACATGGAGCTGGAAGATATCACAAATCTCCTGGCTAACACATTCATTTCCAACATGGCCACCCCCTGTCCACCCTCAAGAAATACCAGTGAACATAACCCCTCACCCATCAATTTGGAATGGGTCCTAAATGCACTCTTCATCAGTGCCAAGAATACTGCATTGATAAACACTGATAATTTCCCAGGATGCCTACTAAATGCCATGAAACACAACATATCAGGAGCACTGGAGTAATTATTTAATCACAGCCTTCAGTCAGACTTTATGCCACACAAATGGAGAACTGCAACAGTCAACCCTCTACATAAGGACATGCCTTCTATGGACCCCATAAACCACAGACCCATTAGGTTCATAGGTTCATAAGTGTGTACAAGGCTAATGGCCCTGGAGACTTTACAAGCCTAGTCCATAGGATTGCTTTAGCATCGGACCACCCAACCTTATTTCCCAGTGCCGCTGTCGAGTAGAGCCACTGGAGTAATCCCCGGGGTGAATTTTCTATTTCCCATTCACTCATCAAAATTTCTCTTGAAGAAAGCAAATGAACTGCTCTGCATGACATGTATGGGAAGTCTATTCCATAGCATGGGCAGTCTCTGGGTTATGAATCTGTCCCTCCAGCACATTCTGTTGATTGTGGTAATGAGGTTGAGGTTGTTGGAGTGTGTGGTGTGGAGGGATTGGGATTTCTTTAGATGTAGCATTTCTAACAGAGCTGGGTCAGACATGGCTTTGTAAGTCAAGCAGGAATTGCATCTAAGTAGGTGATATGAGACAGAATAGTTGGAGTTGTTTGAGTCTGTCCATATAGGACAAGTGTATAAGGTCTTGGATCCTCCTTTTGTGGTACTTTTGCAGCCTTTCCAGTTGTTGCAGGTATTTAGTAAGGTACATGCCAAATGGGGCATTGTACTTGATGACTGGCCTAATGAGGGAAGAGTAGAGGGAGACAATGACCTCTTTCTTCCTGGATGCAAAACCCTTAGTAATGAGATGTGCCACATAGAAGGACTTTCTGACCACAATGGGAATGTGGTGGTCAAAAGAGAGGTTGCTGTCAACCTGTGTTCCCAGATCTCTTATAATGCCTTCTGAGTTCAGTGGGATACCATCGATGTGATAATTCATGGGAAATGGGTTTTTCCCAAAGGAAATGATGACACATTTTTGGCATTGAGATTAAGGCCATGGTTCTGACACCAGTCATTGGTCTCATTTAGGCCTTTATGTAAGATGTCAACATCACTTAGGGAGTTAATAATGGCTCCCAACTTGCAATCATCTGCGAACTTTGTTAGCCAGAGTCGCTGGACTTCAGAGAAGTAGATACCAAACAGGAGAGGACTCAGGAACGATCTCTGTGGGACTCCACTCGTGACTGGTCTGCAGTCTGACTTGGAGTCCGATACTTTCACACTGTGGATTATATCTGTGAGCCAGTTTGCAACCCACCTAGTGATATAGGGGTTGATGCCTAGCTTAGTGAGTTTTTCTATGATTCCTGAATGGGGAATGGTATCAAAGGCCATGGCCAGATCAAGGTAGGCTGTATGAACCACCTTGCCTTCATCCATAGTTTTGGTGACTGACTCAAAGAAGTCGACCAAGTTGAGCAGGCATGATCTACCCTTCACAAAACCAAACTGTGTGGGATCTAGAGTTTGGAGATTCCCTATATCCTTGTTTATTAGGTCCATGATGATGAGTTCAATAGCTTTGCATATCAGACTTGTCAGGCTAATGGGGCAATAGTTCCCGGGGTCTGTAGTCACTTTTCCTTTGTGGAGAGGGATGACTATAGCAGTGCGCCATTTGGTATGGGCAAAGCCTGAGGAGAGGCTGTGATTGAAAAGGGCATACAGGTGAGGTGCCATTTTACTCTGTAGTTCATGTAGAACAGTCAGGGATATTGTCATGTCCCATAGAAGCTGTATTCCTGGCCTTGGACAGTGCTGTTTTAACCTGTGCAGCACTAATACTGGGTGCCTGGCAATCTACTGGTATTGTGATTGGTCCTTTGGGGGGGAGAGGGTAAAGTTGGCACTGAATCTTTTGGCCAGTATATTGGCAATATCTGTTGGATTGGTATAGGAAGTACCATTGTGCAGTAGCTCATAACAAATCTGGGTATTGCTGTGGAGATTCTTTGCATAAATATAAAAGGCCTTTTGGTTGTCTTTACTATCTGCTGCAATTATGTTTTCATAGCTAGCTTTAGAGGATTTGATGAGGAATCTCAGCTTTTTGGTTGAGGCTGATAAGGGAGTTTTTCCAGTTTTGGGACATCACCTTATTCCTCATCAATTTCCTCCTTCTGTTGTAGAGTTTGTTTAAGGCAAGGGACCACCAGATTCGCTTCCTTTTTTTTGGACAAGTGCATTTTGGTTCTATTGGGTATGGCAAGATCCATGCGTTTGTTTACGTGCTCGTACAGTGCATTGGTGTATGATTCGGTGGTCATGCAACTATTCTCCATTTGCATGGGTGCCATGAAGTTAGCCACCTCTGTTTTTAGGAACACAAAGTTAGCTTTGGAGAAGTCTTTCATGATGGTCACCTTTGTGTGTGGGGGGGATTGATGTGGATTTCCAAGGTGATTAGTTTGTGGTCGGATCTAGCCAAGGAAGAGTTGACTACTGGTGTAGAGCAACAGTCGCCCATGTTAATAATGACCAGGTCAAGGATGTTGCTGCCTCTAGGGATAGGAATGAGCTGGTCCAGGGCATTGGGATTAATGAATTCCAGGAATCTTTGGACAAGTGTATTGGTACATGAGTAGTTTTCCCAGTTAATGGAAGGGTAGTTGAAGTTGCCCAGTATGAGAGTGTTTGGTTGGACCCTAATATTCTCCAGGGTGTTTAGGAACATGGAGTGTGAGTCTTGGGACATGTTGGAGACCAATAACAGGCTATGACCTGAAGCGCTGTCTTAGCCAATGTTAGTTACACCTGAATTATCTCTGATGCATTATGTTGGGCTACCAGTCTGGAGGCGTGCGCATCCTTTATGAATATGGAAACACCACTGCCTTTGGAGCTTTGGTCCAAGTTCTGGGGCTGAAAGGTGTGAAATGAGTTATAGCCTGGCAGTGCAGGGGTGCTTTCGGCTGCCTTGAACCAGGTCTCTGTTACAGCACAAATGTCGATGTTCTCCATTTTAAGGAGTGCTTTGAGCAAGTGCATTTTGAGATTTAGACTTCTAGCATTGAGCAGCATGACCCTCAGATTGCATTTGTTTGTAGCTGTTATGGTGGTAATTTGGTCTTTGGAACACCACCTAAAAAGGCACTATAGGGGTTGCAAGTGCCTTGGCCAGTATCCGTAAGAACAGGGGGAGACAGATGCAGGCCATCTCTGGCAAAGCATCGAGGTCTGTCAGTCATGTCATCCCAGGCAGATAGATACTGGATCACTCTTAGAATGATACCAGGAACTTAGCCAATTGTTGAAATCAATCATTTTCTGCTTGTACTGAGGTATCATTCTGGGTGATGGTAGGATGCTGCTCAAGGCTAGGGTCATACCCACCTGGGCTACATAATCCGAGAGCTCCTCCATGTGTCTTTTCATGTAGTCCAGGGAGGTATGTCGGAGGTCATTCTCACCCACATGTGCAATGACAGAGTCATATTTGTACCTCTTGTTGGGGGACCTAATTACATGCATTATGTGGAGGATCCTGGCACCTGACAGGCAGCTGACTGTTACTTTCTCCTTATTCAGCCTAGTGAGTGAGACTTCAGTGTGCCTCACTATCGAGTCACCTATGACTAGTGTGCTGGGCATGCTATTTTGCCTTAAGGGCTTTGGTTGAGTGGCACACTGTTTAGGAGAGTTATGTGTCTCATTATTAGTGTTGTGTTGTGATGGTTGAGTGTGTTTCTGCCTTGGAGGTCTCTGTTGTTTGGGTAGATTTTTACTGAGAGCCTCCGTGAAGGTGGGTGTGTGGTTTGTGTTTTTATGTGAAGGCAGTGCTGGTGTGTGTTCTGGAGAGCTATGTATTCCATGTGGTATGGTGCAAGTGTTGACCTTCTCCACTTGACCATCTATTCCTGTCTTGGCTGGAGAGTGCGTGGCTTCCAATTTGGATATTTAAGTGCATCCCTCGCAAGTCGGAGTGTTGGGAGGCAGTTGCTACATTGTCTCAGGATGCCCAAGTTCACCAGATTAATAGGATAAAGTACAGGGAACTGACCTTTAGACATACCTGGAGGGGTGGGCATTAATAATAAGTACTGGATCTGTTTCCTTGTAGAATGTTTAATGCTGGTAGCACTTTTGTGTGCTACAATAATTGCTACAAGATACCTGGTAAAGTGCTAGACTAATAAGCTAATAAAAGTGCAGTAGAGGAGGGAACTAGCAGATGTAAGGGAGAGTTTAAAGAGCAGGCTTTGGCACTTCACAGAAGCTTGCAAATAGTTCTGGATACAGCAAATCTGTATCTGGACTAGACTAGTTATAGGAAAAGTGGGAAACAACTGCAAATGTTGCTTCCAAAGACATGCATCTGGAGCATTTCTCCCCAGGCCTCCGCTGAAAACAGGCTCTGTGGAACCTAGTTGGACTTTCCCGGTCAACAAATGTTAAATAAATAAATAAGTAAAATGCCGGCTTTTAAACCAGAAAGTTGAAATAGATGGAAAAAACTGCCCAAACAGTCAATAAAATACAATTTCTGGGCAAGAAACCACTCATCTTGTGGTAGATAGGCTACCTAATGCTTACCACTCCCACTGATAAGCTAGAAGGCTTCCCTCCAACACAGAAAGACTTGGGGGGCTCAGAAGCTTACAAACAGTCCTGGATACAGCAAATCTGTATCTGTACTAGACTAATTACAGGAAAGGCAGGTAACAAGCTTATATTTTTTTTTACAGAAAAGCAGCTAAAACAGCATTAAAAACAATTCATGTGCAGTACAAGCTAGCACACTTCAATCTTTAGCAATATTAAAGCAAATGCAGTTTAAAAAAAGTCTCACTAGTCTCATATGCGAAGCCATGGAAAGAATAATCATGGAAATAATGTCATTGGAAACTTCCAGACACTGGATCCAATCCAGTTCTGTTAACAGAAAATCATGCCTACTCAATCCAGTGGACTTCTTTGAGAAGGTCACCAAGGCAATCGACAAAGGCAAAATGGTGCATACCACCTACCTTGACCTGGCCAAGGCATTTGATACAATGCCTCACTGGGGCATTTTAAACAAACTCACAGAATTAAGCATAACCCCCTGTGTTACATGTTGGATTGCTAGATGGCTCTCAGATAGGACCCAGGGAGTTAGAATAGAGGAGTCCACCTCCATAAAGAGGCGGGCCACTATTGTAGTCTCTCAGGGCTGAGTGGTGAGTCCTCTCCTTTTTGGCATTTAGTTGATGGAAGTAAAGGCCAGCACCAAAGGCCTTTGGCTGACCAAGTTTGCAGGTGATTGCAAACTGGGAGCAGTCACAGAATCCCCCAAAGACATTAATATCTGCTAGAAAGGGCTAATACAGACACGTAGCTGGTGCTATAGATACTGTTTAATCTCAATGCCAAGAAATGCATAACAGTACCTTTTAGGAAGTCACCTACCCCAGGAAAATATCTCTTTGATAACACACCCTTAGAGTACACCCAGTAGTCAGGGATATTGGAATGTATGTAGACAGTAACCTTGCTTTTGACCAACATGTGTTTAAAGTAATATGGAAATCTTTGTTGCTCTGCTTATAAGGAATTGAATCTGGATCCAATGAAGTCATCATTCCACTATACTCAGGCCTCATCAGAGCCATCATTGAGTACAATGCCCACTTCAATATGTATCTGACCTGGCACATGCAAGAACTGAAACATCCACATAGTTTCCTCAGTAAAAAAAAAAAAAAATACACATTTGTTTACATGTCCTGTGTGAATCACCTTAAAAGTTGTATCCCTATATTCTTCCTCCTACAGACAATTGAGGAGTGATCTATGTCTGGCATACATTTTTATCCACAAAAAGAACTAGCATCAGAACAATCCTATCCAGGGACTTAAACTTTGCTTGCAACATAAACAGGATATGAGGGAGAGACAGCCAGGGCTTTTTGTGTAAAGAAACAGGTAGTGGTACGCATATGTCACATTTGAGTCAACCCCCTCAGACACCCCCCCCCCCCACCCACCCACAAACACACACACACAGCCATTTCAGTGTCCCATTATTTGGCTATTTCTCCCCAGTTGCCATAAACACTATTTAAAACTTTCAGTGTGCATACTGTTTTCTGTTTTACTTCTACAATGATTACAGATATTTGGATTTAATTTAAAACTTTTATTTTAAAATTTCCAGCATAAACACTGATAGATGTTTGCTAAACAAAGCAATACAGTCTGACAATGAAAACAGACTTAGCATTAAAACTTCTGTGATTTTCAAACTCATATTCATTGAAACAGCATTGAAACACACATTCAAAGAAAATGCATCTGACCAGTGGCAGATTAAGTTTACCTTTGGGCTGTTTTCAAGTCATAGACCCCTTGCACACATTGTTAGGACCATGAAAAAATGTCTTTGATTCACCTTCTTGATTGTATTAAATTACAATATATATTAATTAAATTACATCCCTTGTATAATACAACACTACTTGTTGAAGTGTGATTTAAATTTAGTCAGTAAGCAAAGAAACAGAACATATGAACCAATAATGTCAAAACATCCCAATTCAGAACATTTCAACCATAAAAGGCCACTAAAACTTCTGTCATTACAACCCACCAATATTAGTCAATACGCACAGTCTCTGCAGAAGTAGAAATCATCTGGTATAATTCCACATTAAAGAGATCTGACTGCAATTAATGAAAAGGTTGCTGCTAGCAAAAAACTTTATATGTACATACACACATACATAACATACATACACAAACTCACAGTACCCATACAAGAGACAATTAAGCTCCCATATCCCCAGTTAAACTATTTTATTACACAAACTCAGAAAGAAGGAAAGATATGAGAAAAAAATGTAACACAAGCTTCTTGCTTTTCCCTGGTTCTATCAATTAAAATAACCCAGCAATCTTTCACTTACAGCATCTGAGTATTGCTTTACTGAGCACTGCAAAACATTAGCTTCCCTGAGAAGAAACCAGAGATCTTAGTAAAATCCCAAACAGGAACAGGCCAGGAAAACATAGAGATGCCACACATAAGGCATTGCATCTAAGACCTGAACCAGTAAACCAAGTGTTGTAACTTCACCAACCAGCAGCTGTAGCCATGAGGTCTGATGCCTTGATTGTAATAATTTCCTTTTTGCTAGAAGCCCACACAGACAATATTCTAAGATGTTCCACACAAATCACACAGCAATAAACATTGCCCAAAAATATCTGGTTGCTACTGCATATTAAAAGTAGCATACGTTCAGTTTCAGAAATTCAAAATATTCCACAGCGCAGTCATAAAGTTGGTTCAAAAGTTCAGAGCGTGTTCATTATTTATTATTATATTTATTATTGTCCTAGTCTGTACTTGTATTCATTTTTGCTCAACTGAAAACAAACTGCAAACGGTAAAGTTAAACAAGTGCAGGTGAAGTAGCACGTATGTGTCTTAGAGTCCCCACCCCAGCTATTTACTCACACACACTAATAGTCTCATAGCTATTTATTAACGCATGGTCATTGGCCATATAAATAAAATAAATAGCGAGCAACTTAAAATATATGCTTACTTGTTGCAGTCTGTCTAATAATCCAAATCCAGACCAGAGACCAGTAATATAATAACTACTTGGCAGTCAGCTGCCTTGGCTCCTAAACAAGTTAACATGGATCCACTCAGCTCCTTGCACACATGGGAAGAGTAAAACTTTACCGTTTGATGTTAAATATCCACGTATGGACATGGATGTCAACAGTCTGTGTAACAAGGCACAGGAGTGATCAGAATGGACGAGAAAAGTGCCGCCACTGGGCAGCAGAGGTGCCGGTATGCCATACCTGTGTGTACCTCCTCAAAAAAAGCCCTGGGGAAAATTATGTGTCATAGAGAATACTACATCCCTGAAACAGCTTCCTATCTATGTGAAGCAGACTTCTTCCTTGACACTATTCAAGCATAACCCCAACCAGTGAATGGGAAACCAGAACTTCAACCCTGGTCTGTCACCTGTGTCTCTAATGGATAGAGGTAACCTGTAAGTGTTTTATCATGCATAACCTAACTTTCACATAACCCTAAAAATAACCTCTAGGGAACCAAACTTGTTGAAGACATTTGGTATGTATGACTAGGTTTAATATAGCCTTTGTGGATGTTAGACTAATATATATCTATGAACATGTAAACCTGTATCCCTTATAGACAGATTCCCAGATACCCCAAAATTGAACCAATTGACCTTCAAATCACAATAAAGCAAATCAGCTCAGTTTATCAGCTGTTACAACACCTCTTCTATGACCCTGGAAGTCCATGTAAGGTTCCTAAATATCACAGATGAACTTTCCATAAAGAAGAATTTCATTATTATGGGAGACTTTAACTACCCTTCATTTGACTTCAGTATCTACGCAACCAATGTAGGATTTGTTTAGAAGAACAGATTGTTGCTAGACCAACTAGTGGGCAAAATATTTTTGACCTGGTACTTACCAATGATGCATTGTTATTCACAACTCTCCTATTAACCCCTCTCCAATTAAGTCAAACCATAAGCTGGTAACCTTTTCTCCTCAACTAACAACACCCTGAGATCAGTATATCAAAACTCAAAGTCTTCAAGCACACAAATATTCTCAGTGGCTATGATAAAGTCTTAAAATTCACTAATAACAACCTCACACCAGACAGTCCCTCAGTATATAGCTTTATTCTTCTTCTTTCGGCTGCTCCCGTTAGGGGTCACCACAGCAGATCAACAGTTTCCATTTCTTCCTGTCCTCTGCATCTTGCTCTGTCACACCAACCACCTGCATGTCCTCTCTCACCACATCAATAAACCTTATCTTAGGCCTTCCTCTTTTCCTCTTACCTGGCAGCTTCATCCTTAGCATCTTTTTCCCAGTATACTCTGCATCCCTCCTCAGCACATGTCCAAACCAATGTAATCCTGCCTCTCTGGCTTTGTCTCCAAACCTTCCAACCTGGGCTGACCCTCTAATATACTTATTCCTAATTCCAGCCATCCTCATTGCACCCAGTGTAAATCTTAACATCTTCAACTCTGCCACGCCAAGCTCTGACTCCTGCCTTTTTGTCAATGCCACTGTCTCCAACCCATATAACATAGCTGGTCTCACTACCCTCTTGTAGACCTTCCCTTTCACTCTTACTGGTACTTGTCTGTCACAAATCACTCCTGCCACTCTTCTCCACCCACTCCATCCTGCCTGTACTCTCTTCTTCACCTCTCTTTCACACTCATCATTACTCTGAACTGTTGATCCCAAGTATTTAAACTCATCCACCTTTGCCACCTCTACCCCCTGCATCCTAACCATTCCTCTATCCTCCCTCTCATTCACACACACATATTCTGTCTTAGTCATGCTGACCTTCATTCCTCTTCTCTCTAGAACATATCTCCACCTCTCCAGGGTCTCCTCCACCTGTTCCCTACACTCACTACAGATCACAATGTCATCTGCAAACATACATACAGAGAACGTTGGGCTACCAATAATTACAATTTTCAACAGAATGGTAGCCCTAAACTTACCTCCAAGCGAGGAATAACAAATAAATCCATGGCTGATTCATTGAAAGAATTTGAGAAAAAATAATTCAAATTAAAAAAAACCCAGTTAGAAAACAGTTATTTGGATCAGAATATAAAGTTGGGCTTAGTCCCAAAAGGATTGCGTTTATGGAGGTACCCGAATGGGTCGGAAAACAACCAAGATATGCTTAAAGAACTACACCAACTTTTTGATAAAACTGGTGTTTGTATTATGGAACTGATGGTTAAATACAACAATGTTAAGATTGATACTTTATTAAATGAACTGGACTCTATTAATTCTCACATTACACAGGATCTCATATTTGAACAGTATTACACCAATTCTGTTAACATCATCCAAGATGTGGACAACTGTTGTGATATAATTTTCTAAAAAAAACTAGTCAAGTTACCCAAGCGAGATGTTCGCCTTTATATGTATGAAAAAGGTCATGTGTATCCCTTTAATGAGAAGCATTAGAGCGTAATTCTGTAGTCTTAACGCTGAAAGGTATTGTAATGCTGGCAGCCAACCAATGAGCGAGCCAGCACGTACTGAAGAGGAAGTGACATATAATGAGAGTACTGCATAAATTCTTGATGTTCACAAGGGACCCCAAGTGATGAACTTCGTCAGGTCCGAAAGAATAAGGCAAAGAGTGGGTCCAGCACGAGACGACAGTGAGGTTTTTCGGGTCTGGGAGCTTAGAGCCAAAACCAAATTTCAATCCTTAAATCAAGACTGAATTGGCCAAGAGCAACGCTAAGGGGTAAAATGTAAAAGGTTTAAGGCTTACATAGCGCCTGCCCTCGTACTGACCTTCATGGCTCGGTTTCTATTTGTTTAAATATTAGAGAAGTTCACACCCGCAATACACTATTGGCTGTTGTACCTGTAATTATTCAAGACAAAGCACTATAGTGCGGATAATAATGTCTGGGAAATTATGGTCAGCATTGGCAACAGATAAATGACACTTATTTCTACATAAATGATGACAACAGGTTAAATCGCCCAGTGGACTTGTAGAATGTGAAACGCTTTTACACATGAAGAAACCGTCTTTAATATCAAGCAATGTTTGGATAATATCACCAACGAATGTCGACATTGGTGCCAGTTACTGCTAATGTTAACAATAGTTGATGAGAGCAGTGAATTTAAGGTGGTTGAAGGTCAAGACAGCATTAAATGTGGTTGCAGATTATAGTAATGGCTCAAGTTTCACGAACACTCTTTCTTCTCCCCAAATGATTTTTGGGACCGGCGTAGCTTGTTATATACATCTAATATACATGACACTGACACTTGTTAAATATTACAACACACAGCATTAAGGATTTGAATAATAGTAATGAGGGTAATTATATTTGAATACATATTATATTCATAAACATAGTAATATATATGGATGTGGTTCTATTTAAATAAGTAAGTCAATGACACAGACTTTTATGAGACCAAATGAATTATTACTTATTGACCCAATGACAACAGACAGCCATAATGTGAGTGTGAATAATCTATCATTGTCTTGTTCAAATATTATTAAGTATCTGAGTTGTCCTATTAAATTCAAGATTATTTGGCACAAAGCTACCGATTACAAATTAAATAACTATTCTGGTTTGGTCTCTGAGACACAACATGCTCTAAAACATTATCTAAGTGTTTTAATTTTGCGTAAATTGTAGAAATGCTAACATAGTAGACATCACGCGTTTGACCTCAAACTTTGTTCTAGAAGCTAAATTCATGTGTTTATTTTGGTTTTAGTGACAACAGAAATGCATACCATTCAATTGGGTAAAGACCTAGTATATTTAATCCACCTTATATTAAATCATTGAATTATTGAAAATATGCAAATTTGACATTAGGATTTTTTCTAAATAAACAGTACAGTCATTTTTTGTATTACGACACATGAAGACATCATTATAGAATGGTGTAATATCAAACACCAGATTATGAAGTCCGATATGGGCAATGGAGTGGTTATAGTGGATAAATGTGATTATGTGTCCGAAATGTTTAATATGCTTAATGAAGATAATTACATTGAGGGTCAGTAAACATGAAATTGGCTATGGCTTATCAAAGATAGATTTTATGAAATATATATATTTCAGGTAATATTTGTGAAACTGACTTGATTATATGAATAACAATTTCTCGGTCAGTGTAAATATCGGGGATACCTAAAATCTGTGCTACCTTACAACGCTCAGCTTAGGACCAAGAAGTTGATGGGTGTGGCCATAAGTGGCTTTTATAAGCAATATGTGGACAACAAATGTAGCCAGGATTGAAAAGCTTTTCTTATATTACTAAAGACTCTTGGCACTTTTGGAGAAAAAGTAAAGAAAGTTGATTTCAAAGAGAATATATTTTATGACAATTGTTGATGAAGAATTTATTTACATCTATTCCATGATGTTGGCTTAACATGGTTGAGAATTAAAATACCATGGTGGGAGTTCGAATTTCAGGAATGATACGGAGATTTGGGTGTGATGTTAATGAATCATTCATATAATAACTTTTGTTTTTGAAGAACGTTATTTCAACAAAAGGTTATACGCTTAGCCCTGATAATTTATGCTAATCACACGTCTTTTGGGAGAACAATTTATAAAAGTTAATAGCAACATCGTCCATTTATTAAATTTCCACAAGACGTTTGACCATATTTTCAAGCACTCTGGCAAGGTGAAAGGGTTATATTAGAGGCCTTGGTGATTATATTAATCAACCATTGCTTTTAAAATTTACTTATACTTTCCTCCCACTCTTGTATGTCCTCTCTATGCCTCCCTCTTGTTAAAAATACAGTATTCATCTCAGTGCCATGTCCATCCTTTACCATAAAATCCACTACCATCTGACCTTCTGCATTTCTTTTTGCTTAACACCATGCTACCTACCCATCACTTCCTCATCCTCTCTGTTCCTTCACCAACATGCCCAGTGAAATCTGCTCCAATCACCAGTCTCTCTTCCCTTGGGTACAGGCCCATCACTACTTCATCCAACCTCACTCCAAATTTTTTCATCTCATCCATCGCACAATCTAACTTGTGGGCATATGCACTAACACCATTCATCATTATCCATCCAATTTCCTGCTTCATACAACATCACTGTATCCGACACTCTTTTTCTGCCTCAAAACACTCTTAGCATACTGTTCCTTCAGGATAACCCCTATGCCATTTCTCCTCCCATCCACACCATGATAAAACAATTTGAACCCACCTCCGATATACTCCAGCCTTGCTCCCCTTCCATCTGATCCTCCTTGCACAGACAAATGGCGCAAACCTTCGCTGGTCCATCTGTATATCAGGCTAGGTACTCCCTATACCAATCATACTACCAACATTCAAAGTTCCAACCCTCACTATCACAGTCCTAGCCTTTACCTGCCTTCAGGCATGCCTTCCCGCTCTTCTCCTCAAGTATATAACTTTATTACCCTCATAATTAAATATGTAGAATTTGAAGTCCCATCCAGGTCAAAATACAATGAAAAATGTAAAGCAAACCATTATGGTGTCAAACAACATAAATAAAATCTACAATAAAAAGGAAATACAGAAGAGTATGCTGCAGATTTAAGGACCCCAAAGTCAAGGAAAATGCTAGGAAATTGTCTAATAATTTCTAAACACTATTAGATCAACTAAAGGGAACCCATGTACTTAGACTGGCATCTGAAGCAGAAGACAATTGCAAATCATTCTTTAGTTATGTTAGAAAACTAAGAAACAATCCTTGAAAATGTACAAAATCCCATGGACATTGCTAATATCCTAGCAAATAAATTTACAGTAAATTTCACTATTAAAACCTCTAATCAATGCCCTATGAGCATTAGA
>NC_056732.1:963507972-963530472 GCF_019279795.1 Protopterus annectens
GTGTCAGATCCATAGCCTCATGCTCAATGCCAAAACGTGCAGTGTCATCCCCTTTGGTAAAAACTCTGTATCCATGAACTCCCACATAGGCAGCAATCTACTTAACACTGAATGTGTGATAAGAGACCTTGAGACCCAGGTGGACAGTAGTGTCTCCTTTGATAGTCACATCACCACAGTAGTCAGGAAGTCCTCCTAAGTGGCACACCTCATCATAAAAGGGTTCTCATTCAGGAAAAAAGAGGTCATTGTTCCCCTCTACTCAACACTCATTAGACCCATTAGAGAGTACAATGCCGCTTTTGGAATGTACCTCACAAAACATCTGCAGCAGCTGGAAAGGCCATAGTAGTACCTCACAAAGAGGATTACTGGCCTCAAACAAATGCCCTACACTGACCATCTCAAAAAACTGCAGCTTTACTCCATAGCAAATTGTCTACTCTGAAGTAATCTCTGCATAACATATAAAGCTATGTCAAATCCAGAGCTGTTGGACATGCTACACCTAAAGAAATCCCAATCCCTCCGAGCTACAGGGTTTTAGGGACCTAAACCTTGTCACCACAATAAACAGGACATGCTGGAGGGATAAATTCCTGTCCCAGAGACTTCCATACTCTGGAACAGGCTACCCATCTATGTCGAGCAAAGTTCTTCATTAGCACTCTTCAAGAAAAATCTTGATGAGTGAATGGGAAGTAGGAAATACACCCTGGGGATCACTTCTGTGTCTCAGCTTGACAGTGGCACAGGAAAATAACTTTCTTGGGTGGCGTAAGCCAGGGAACCTTATTGGCTAGGCTTACGTAGGCCCTTGGTTCGATAGCCTAGTACCTACCTATGAACCTATGCATATCATATATATATATATATATATATATATATATATATATATATATATATATGTATATATATATATATATATATATATATATATATATATATATGTATGTGTATATATATATATATATATATATATATATATATATATATATATATATATATATATATATAGATAGATAGATATAGATAGATATATACATGCACACGTACATATACATATATAATTACATACACACACTCATATATCTATCTCTCTCTCACTCTCTCTCTCTCTCTCTCTCTATATATATATATATATATATACATATATATAGAGAGAGGGAGAGATAGATAGATATACATGCACACATACATATACATATATAATTACATACACACACATATCTCTCTCTCTCTCTCTCTATATATATATATATATATATATATATATATATATATATATATATATATATATGCACACACACACACACACACACACACACACACATATATATATATATATATATATATATATATATATATATATATATATATATATATATATATAGACAGAGAGAGAGATAGAAAGAAAGCGAGAGTAGTGCTATATGAGTTATCTCTGCACACATTTTATCTTGTTGTGAAACAATTCTATCACTGGTACAGTTTGTTGAATTATGTAAATGTCAAAATTTATTATATCATGTTTTTGCACTCTTTTTCATTTTGAACAACACTGGAGTTAGTTTATTTAATTTCCAAGGAAGTGAAGGGCAAAGCCCCCACATAAAAAGCTGATTTTTTTTTGGTTTTAGTTTCCCGAATCGCAAATGTAACCTATTCGTTTGCATTTATGATTTTTTTTTGCAATGATTTTAGTTGCGATTAATGGTAATCACTAGTGAGACTGTTTTTCCATCAAACTCACCAGACATTATTCATTATATACTCATATATATACATATAGATATACATAAAGATCTCTAGATATATATATATATATATATATATATATATATATATATATATATATATATATATATATATATCTATCTATATATGTATATATATATATATATATATATATATATATATACATATAGATGTCTATATAGATATCTATATCTATCTATATAGATTATAGTGTTTTTGGGGCAAAGCAAAACTTTAAATGCTACAAAATTATATCATGAATGATTATGCTTACAATTTTTGCACCAAGGTAAATGGTTTCAATTATGCAACATGCATGCTTTAACAACAGGAAAAGAGAGGCAAGAAATCGAAGTTCACATTTGCTGTAAGTCTTTAAGGGGAAACAACATCTGTGTGATTCACTTTTTTTGATGCAAACACCTATATTAGGACAAAAAGAAGGATTAGATGTTAGTTCTAAATAAACTTTGAAGGAATAAAAAAATTGAGCTTATAGAGAACAGAAGGTTTTCAAATGTGGCTTCAGACTAGCAAACCACATTTCTGTTCAAGATAAAAGTAAAAGTCAAAGAGTGTATATTTGTGCTTTGCAAAATACACAGTGTTCATACTTAAAATAGCTGAAGTACAGCAAAAGTAAATAAATTAAAAACTGAGAAGAAGCAGATTTGTTTTGTTTTTATGTCTGAACACAACCATGTAGACATGTTGACCTTCTATGACAGCTGTGTGCAATGCTGGTTTCTTTTAACAGTAAATAAACAGCGTGACAAAGCTGGATTTATCATGAGGGGTTCAGCCATCACTGATTTGTATGAATTTTAGAACTATTCTCTGTGTAAATTCTGTTAGTTGTTATCTGTGCTGTAAGTGGACATTTCAGTAGGTTGACATATGAGCACATGGTTTTCTGAGAAAAGTGGTGTAGCAACTTCCTCATGTTTACTGACAACCTACTTCCTTTTGCACAAACTGATTCCACCTATAATAGATGCATATATATTTTTAAATCGGATGATTGTCTGTTCTACTCACATTCAATATACAGCAGCACAGCAACACTACATTTCCACAGCTTCATAATATTATTCTTAAATATGCAGAGATAAATTCTTGTCTCAGCTCACATAATTGATTATAGCAGTCATATATCCATTATACTAACACCATACATGTTGTACACACTCCTGCTGATACTGTATTGCTTAGCTTAGTTGTGTTCTTCAGAAAGATTAAGGCGCCATGCTAAAAGAAGCATACATTCCAAAATATCTACCTGGCTTTTGCATAGGCCTTCAACACTATCTCCATGTGTGGATTATTGGAAAACACCTCACACTCAATATTATCCTATAACTACATTGCTGGATAGCTGATAGAATATCTGCACCCATTTTGTTGCTATCAGCAGTGTTTGCTGTGGACTGAAAAACATCACCAGGAGTGATCCACAGGGCTTTGTTGTGAACTCCTCCTGTTTGCCATATTCTTGTATGATATGAAAGGTGATATCAAAGGAATATGACTCACCGAGTCTGCTAATGACTGCACGCTGTGGGCAACTATCTAATCCTGTTCTGATTCTCAAATTCTCCAGCAAGGGTTTAACCAAATGAATGATTGGTGCTCCTAGCATTCAATTTCCATCAATGCCAAGAAGTGCAATATTTTACTTTGGTAAATCTAGCATCACCACTGCATGCAATACAGATGGTATTCCATTTAAATCTGATGTAGTTATCAGGGACTTGGGTACCTATGCTGATAACAAATTCTGATAAAAAATTCTCCTACGACTGCCATGTTTCTATTGTGGTTAGAAAATCCTTCTTCATTGCATATGTTATGCTTTATGGTAGATCTTCAAGGTCCAGGGAAGTTTTACTTCCACATTATTCCTCCTTTATTAGGATCACCACTCAGAATAAGGCCACCATCAGTAACTATCTTTCTGACTATGTAAACCAGATCAACTCATCCCACTGTTTACTCACTGAAGAAGAACACAGATTTTAATACACTTAGCTTCAAATAGACTAAAAGACATATCTCTCTAATCGGGTTTGTACAGGCTTTTGATGGGGACTTGCCTTAGCTTTGTGTGGTATGAACAATCCCACACTTTTTAATACTCTCACTTGAATATTACCTTGAGTATTCCATTAGTAAAGCAAATACCTGTACTATAGCCCTGATTATATACTACCAAATTACCATTACTACTTGTCAGAAAAGGTGCCTAAGCCAGTGTATCTCCTTTTACATGTTATGCAATATTTTTCCCTCTAGCAGAAGACAATCGAGAAGACTGAATAGGTAATCATAACTTTTTATCAGGGGTGCATGAGAAAAATACAGATCCTGAGGAAACTCTGGTTTTGATGAAGTCAGTTAATTATATATTTGGACAGAAGTGCTTAACCATAGTTTTATAGTAGTAACCATAGTTTGATAGTTGTTTAATAAATCTATTTTATGTGATTTCTAAACTTTGTGAGACAGTTTCTTTCACAGAGGCAGCTGAGTGGTTGAAGATGAACTATATATAAGATGGAAATAAAGACGGAAGAGGCTTATTATGTACATTATACACAACAAGTACATCTTAAAATCTCAAGTAAATGTTATAATAAATATTATGTTGTGTGATTTTAGGGAAAAGTATAACTGACTCATCTACATGAGTAAAGCAGATGCATTTTCATTCATTTTTAAAAGTGATATTAATATTTTCTTGTAAATATTAAGTCATAAGTATATTTAATTTCTTTAGACTCTGCAATCTAAACTGGAGGAGTGTTCGACAAAGCTTGTTTAGTATTTGCCATCTAAATGGGGGTTTAACAACTGATATGGAGGAAATACCTGTAAGTGAATCATGTTTTTCTTTATGAAAACCTCTAGACTTACAGGAGAAGTAACTGTTGTGTAATTATTTGAAGGTAAGATAGTTTGGAAGCAATGGGACTCTTTCAAGTACAGACAATCAATTATATCTGATGACTGTGGTATTTTGGTATTCTCTGGAATTGTCCTGATGAATGAATCCAAGAATTTTATTCTCAGTGTTCTGTATAAGTTATTAGGGGTATAGTTCATGAAGTTGAAGCATGGCTGGTTAATAGAGAATGATTATAGAAGAAAAAGCATATAGTCATGGGAGTGCTAGAAGGAAGTGATAAAAAAGGACATTTGAAGACATTTTTCAAGTTCAAGAGATAAGTCATGTGAGTTCTAGAAAGAAGTGCGTAAATAAAAAAAGAGGAAATGTGGTGAATTTGTTGAAGTTGAAGAGAAGGAATGCTCAGTATGATGGCAAAAAAAGAAAAAAAATACAAAAAAAGTTATATGAAAGGTATCTAAAATGGAGAACCAGACTGAAAAAACTTTGCTTTGTTATGCTAAGTAAATTTGATGATGAGCAGGCATGTGCAGTGTGGATGTGATTCATAAAGCTGAGCTACACAATGTGCCTAGCCCAAATATTGTGGTCATTCATCATATATTCCAGTGACCAAGAAAGTAAGCACCTTGTATAATAATGATGAAAACAAATATAGTGAAGTAACTGAGAAACATTTAAATGCCATACAACACAGATATGCCTGTAGTATATTTGAACTCAGCTGTGTGTCTGTGTTCAGATGAAGTAACTTGTGAAATTATATTAGTAGTTGCTGCAGCCATGGTAAATGTATACCTCCAGGAGGCTCTCATTGCAGCTATTGTGCCTGATGGTGAGCAATGTCAGCCCCAGAGGTGCAGGGTCATCCAAACTTGCTTAAATTTTCATTTGGTAGTGCCCTGCAAAATGGCCTTGCCGCATATATCAAAATACTAACAGCCTGTGCAGTGTTACACAATATTATACTTAGAAAGGCATTCCAGCAGGTTTGGCTCTTGCAGGGCAGCAGCTCTCAGCACAACACTTGGTGGACCTGGCACAGATAAGAGACAGAGGAAGGGCCTCCATCAGGGGATGATCCTGCCTGATGGAGGTGGATGCAGTATGCCTTAGCACTAGTAAAAAGGCAACAGATTGTACATGGCTTCACAGCATTGTTAGTAATTGTTAAGCAGATGCACTGCAGTAAAAATGGTATATACAAACCACTAGGTTGTGCTTATCTGTGTATAGGCTGACCATGCATCAGACATCGCCAAGCCACGTAACAATGTTCAAAGGCCACAGCACAGTTATCACCATTTGCAGAGTGGAGAAAGGAGTACAGGAGAAAATGATTTTTCAAAAGAAAGTGTGAGTGTGAATGCTGAGAAGTATAAAAATAAAAAGTGATGTTATGTGAAGTGAAATAGCATAGTGAATTTAATGTCAAGTAGGGCAGGGGTCAGTGGATGCATGTGCTGATGGTCTGTGGTACTTTAGTAACCACTACAGTTCCTGAAATATGACAATTTGTTTGAAATGTGACAGCATAGCTTGATTTTATCAAAAAGCTTAGGCTCCGCCAATTGGAAGTTATAGTGCAACCTTCAAGACCTCCTTTGGAGGGAATGCGGTATATACACAATCTAGATGTACAATAGGTGTCATTTTTCATAGCATATCCCAAAGCATTCCATTCTATTCATTTTTGTTTTGTTTTATTTGTGTCTATGTGTTGTTTTATTGTAGCATTTGCTACAGAAATCTCATGTTAGAAGCATTTAATATTCCTGTATTGGTAGATATTGCTTATAGAGGATAAGCAAATATGGCACTGGTACTGGAGAAATTCATTACAACTGAATCAGCCCTAATTCTAAATTCAGAATACAACTCAAAAAGCACTTCTTCATCCAAGCCAAATGCTCCTGCTTCAACACAAGACATATCACCTAACCTAGGAAATAGCATGTCTGAAATGAACAGCTTTTGTGAACAAGCATTTCTTATTATGCTCTGTCTTATGTAGCTGATAACATCTTTTCCTGCATCTCATTTCTGGGGAAAAAGTGAAACACAAAGTCAATATAAATGCTAGCATGAATACCCCTTTGCTGTACAGCTGGGGCAGGTTCATCTACTACACAACAGTAGACAACACCTAAGGAGAGCCTAAAGTTCTAAAGCTGTATATTTCTACATCATCAGCAAGTTATACTTGAATATATCTATATGTGTGTGTGTCTGTGTGTGTTTGTGTGTGTGTGTGTGTGTGTGTGTGTGTGTGTGTGTGTGTGTATGTGTGTGTGCGTATCTTTTGTATTCCTCTGTTAACAGTGTTAGTGGCTCATTTCATTCACTTGTTTTTGTTGATTTTTGAAAATGCTGCTCATCATGAGCCGCACCCCAGAGGTGCTCTTCATTCATCAGGTGTAGAAAGTCTAATTATGCTTCCCCAGGCTATCCCACCCTTATGTTTACAGCCAGCAAGGAGACTGATGCACACACAGCACCAGCCTAATGCTCTAAAGAAATGTTTTTTTTTTTCCTTTAATTCCCTACCCGAGTGCATGTCAGTAGCACCCCATGGGTGGGATATTCAATGGGCATTATACTGCCTAATCCTTCACTTCCACCATACGCTTACCTACAGACTTGCATACAAATATTTCAGGCACGGCCAATAATGCCGTTGTAGCTTGTCAAAATACCAAACCAGTCATTCTCATAATGTGTCCATATATACTTTTTTAATATCTGAACTAATCTGTGTTTAAGAACAATTTTGTAGTCCATTCCATGCATTGGCTACTCTCTCAAGAGAATGAATTAGTACAGCTCTCATTCTTATATAATATTGAGATGATTCTCTACTACTTTTTAATAACCCCAAATATTCCCAAATGTAGTTGCCTGTAAATGCCCTATATACCTGGATAAGGTCCCGTCTTAAATATCTATATGAGACACTGTGGAAATTCAGATATTTTAATCTATCATAATAACTTAAATTTTCACATCCATGGATGCCTTTGGCTGAATTTCACTGTACTCTTTGCAATTTACTGATGCTTGTTTTCTTATGCGGTTTCCATATTATTATTCCACACTTTGGCTTGAGTCTAATGTGACTTACAAGTAATGATTTAATAATTTCTGATTTCATATACTTTATAAATCATTTTACACAGTATATAGTTTTGCAGCTATCATTAACCAATTGATTGATTTGATTAGAAAAGCTAAAAGCTGTATCTACCCATATACCCAGGTCTTAAATGAATGATGAAATAAATAAATACAATTAAATTAAATAATAACATTAAATGTAATAGTTTAATTAATAAAATGTGCAGTTGAAATTACAGTGCTGTGTATTAAATATTCACCCTTCAGTCTATGTTTCTAAAGTCTGATATTCTAAAATTTTGTTGTGTTTATCACCACATTATCCTGCTGTTCCCAAATGGACTACTTAGGCAAGTTCTTTTGCAGACATGCCCTGTCTGTAACAGATGTGATTAATTTACCCAGTTTAAAGACATCAGCATAGATATTACAGAACACCTCAGATGAAAAAGATCTGAAAGATACAACCTAAACAAGTATGAATCTAAGACAGAGCCCTGTGAAACACTCTGATTTTTTATTTATTCATTTATATTTGTTTTCATGGGTAGTGCACTGATCAATATTGACCAACTTCAGGTTCAATCCAGCTGAAATAAAAAGAAACATTTCACAAATAGAAAATACAGAAATATAAGCAATACCTGAGTAGTTCAGACTAATTACATTGAAATAACTATGTATATACATTCGAGTGAACAAGCACCGTGCAATGTACAATCAAGCAGAGTATGATGTGCAATATATACATTCATTTCTAAAGTGGGTCAGTCTTCAGCGAATCTTCAAACAGAAGAGACTCAGAAAGGAGATAGGCTAGGTGATATATCCTGTGTTGAAGCAGGAGCATTTGGCTTGGATGAAGTGATTTTTGAGTTTCATTCTGAATTTGGAGTAAATGCTGTTTTCCTTAACGTTGATGGAAAGAGCTTGACAAAATGTAGGTGTCTGAGAGGAGACAGCAAGTGCAGTGCTGTGAAGTTTGGTTCTAGGGATAGTGAGAGCTGGTGTGGCTTGTGAGTAGGGTCTTAGACTGTATTAGGTTGAATCTAACCTACAATTTCACCTCTCTGATTGCTGTATGATACTTGCCATGTCTTGTTTGTTAGCCATACAGCTATGTATTGTGTCAAGATTACACCAATACTTAATTGTTTGAACTTATTGATCAGTTTTGTGTTTATGACACTATCAAAGATGGAGGTTAAATTGATATAAGTATATTACAGGACATGTTTTCATTTATAGCTATATTATTATAAAACATTATGTTACAGGCAATTATTGATTTATTTTCAATATATACTTGATAATATGGTTTCAAATCCCAACTTTTCCCAAATCTGATAATAATTTATCCAAAATAATCTTCTCCATTATCTTCCTATAACAACAAAGTAAATATGTGGATTTACATAATTATAGCTTTGTCTTATTCACATTTTTCTTGAAGATGGGTTTAATAAGTATATGTATTCTCAAATTGTAGTGTGTAGTGGAACAGTGTAGCCAATTATGAATTGATAAAGCCACAAGATTTTTTCAAGTGAAAAAACTAATAGTCCATTTGAAAAATTATAATTCAGTGCATTAAGAAATTCAGAACTTTTGAAAAATCATAATACCCATAACAGCCATAGCTTCAGTAATGAAAAATAATCTTTTTTTTATAATTTTCCTTTACCTTGAACAAAGCTTTTTTAATTTACGCATTCTCAGGGCACACAATTCCAAGTTTTTTTTTTTTCTTTTGTATTTTAACACTAGACATAAATATATAAACGTTTTATTCAATACTTCATATTTTATTTGATTTTAAATGGGATTATTTGATAAGTCAACTTCTGAAGACCCCAAAGTTTACTCCCTTTATGCATTTTTTCTGTTCTTTCCATCATTATTTTTTTTTTGGGGGGGATTTTTTTTAATCTAAAAAGTTTCATTAAATATAAGTGACACTTATCAACAATTTCTGAGTACAAGATTTGTCACATACATCAGTAATCATTATCGCTCAATTTATATATAATGTAGTTTACAGTTTTACCATATCTTCTTCTAAAATGTTCTTAAATTGTATAGTTGCAAACTTTTTTAAGATCAAATTTCATTTATTTACTTCACCTTTAAAATAAATATCAACAAGGAGACAGGTTATGAGATTGATTACATTTAATCGTCCATGTTTTTCACTTCTATACAGGACTTATATTTTAATCTGCTTAAGGCAAAATGCCTAACAGATTTTAATGTTTGTAGTACTTCTTACTATAACTATTTGATTCACAATAAACATTATCTACAAAGGTTTTTAGCTCAATAACACAGATCTGACTATGATTGCTCATTAGAAATGCAATGATTGCATAATTTCATGGGACTTCTCATTTCTCTAACACTTTCCACTGTTTTTTATGAAAACATATAGTGCTCTTAGTATCATAGGTTCATAGGTTAGTACTAGGCAATCGGCCCTAGGGCCCATACAAGCCTAGCCAAATGAGGTTCCCTGGCTTTCGCCGCCCAAGAAAACTAATTCCCTGTGCCCCTATCGAGCACAGCCACAGCAGTGATCCCTAGGGTGAATTTCCTCTTTCCCATCCAATCATCAAGATTTCTCTTTAAGAACTGAGAGTTGTATTTTCTGTTTGTGAGTGCTCTATCCAAGCTTTTCTGTGCATTTTTGATAATTGTCTGTTTACAGTTAAAAGCATTCTCGAGTCTGCTCCTTGATCTGTTTAAAACTTTCACTTAGTGGCTACAGCTAGGAACTGTAATTTCCCACACACCCACCCACTCTCCCTAGTGTTGTGTGTTCTTATACTTGGTGGCTTTGCAGTTGCCCGCCTATACTGTATATTTGATCTTTGACACTCCTCCCAGTCTAGTGTCATTAGTTCACTCAATCTAATAGAGAACATTTGTGAAGGCCAACCACTCAGATTCTTAACGTTGAATTAACTTCTGTTCCAGCTTTCTCCATTTCCACTTTACTGGAAAAAAAAAATTCTAAGCTTGTGTCAAAGGAAAAAAACTTCAAAGACCAATTCACATAAGGTTCAGATATGGCATTTAATTACTTGCTGCAAGGAGACAAAACATGCAAATACAGGATGTTGCCTGACTACTAACAGGAAGTATGCTCTTCTTATACTGTTCTACAAAACGTTGCTTTCTGTAGTTGACGTAATTAAACACAACTTTCTGTATTGTTCTACAGCAGATGTTACTCAGATTTTCTGCTGACATGACTAGATTTATGAAAAACATTTGAGAAAAACAACCTGGCCTTGGGGGCTTTAGCCCTCTACAAGCTTCTATTATGTAGTTATAATGCATGTGTTACATTTCAAGGTACTTTTCTAGCTTAGACACTAGTAAACGCTGATTGCAGTTCATATACTTTCAAGCAGTCTTTGTTCTTATTATCAATAGCTTCTGCAGCTGTGTATTTTCTCACAGCATAAGCGGAACTCCTTGTCTAAATCTCATAATCATTAATACAAGCAATACATCTATTTATTATTTTCCTGACACAAGCAGAAATTATCTGCTTCTCTGTAAATTTCCAGAGCATAAGCAAAGATCATAACTGCGCATATTTCATGACAATACAAGATTGGAAAGCTTCTGCAGTTTGTACAGATTTATGCAGTGTGAAATAAAATAAATGTGTTAACCCTTTTCAAACCTTAAATGCACTAAGCATATTACTAATACATACACTAATACATATTTTTCTAACAGCTTGCTTCCCCCCTTTCCTGGGCAGGTCTTGCCTAGATACGGATTTGCTGTGTCCAGGACTGTTTGTGATCTCCTAAGCCCCCCCCCCACACTTAACTGGGGTTAAACTATTCCTGGCGCCATAAAGTCTGTTCTTCAAAATTTCACTTGCAACTAGCCAGCTTTTTAGTTTTAGCACTCATCTGTTTCTTTGAGCTCAGCACTTGCTCAGAACTCATTGTAAGCACTAAATAAGTTACAAATTACTACAGCACTCAACTTTCCTCACTTATCTTGAGGAAAACAGTTATTAGTACTTAATAAATAAGCACCTATTCAGGCATGTCTAAAGGTCAGCTCCCGGTGTTTTCTTCTGTCTACCTGATGAATCTTGGCATCTTGGGACAATGCAGCAATTGCCTCATGTACACAGACAGCCCTCTCCTCCTACCACCCAACACTACGACCTGTGAGAGATGCACTTATATAGCCAAACTGGAAGCAAAGCTCTCTTCACCAAAGACTGGCCTAGACAGTCAAGAGGAGAAGGTAAACACTTGCACCACACCGCACTCATCAAATGGTCCCTCAAAACCTACACCACAAAAACACACACACAGAAGCACAAAACACACACCTACATTCGCGGAGGCTTTCAGTACAAATCTACCCAAACAACAAAGACCTCTAAAGCAGAAATGCAAGCAACCTCCATCCCCCAACACAACCCAAATGACACATAGTCCGCATACTCAGTTTGCCACTCAACTACAGGCCATAAGGCATAACGTACCCCCAACACTATAGTCATAGGTGACTCTATAGTCAGGCACACCGATGTTCCACTCACCAGGCTAAACAAGGAAAAAGTTACAGTCAGCTGCCTGTCAGGTGCCAGGATCCACCACATAACTCACGCACTCAGGTCACTCAGCAACAAGTTCAAATATGACTCTGTCATTGTCCATGTTGGTGTGAATGACCTGAGATGTACCTCCCTGGAGTACATGAAAAGAGACATGGATGAGCTCCCCGGTCTTGTAGCCCAGGCAAATATGACCCTAGCCCTGAGTACTATCGTGCCATCACCCAGAATGATACGACAGTACAAGGACAAAATGACTGACTTTAACAATTGGTTATGCTTCTAGTGTCATTCTAAGAGAATCCAGTATCTGTCTGCCTGGGATGACATGATCGACAGACCACGCTGCTTTTCTAGGGATGGCACACACCTGTCACCCTTGGGATTCCGGATACTAGCAAAGGCTCTTGCCACCCCTATAGTGCCTTTTTAAGGCAAGGTGCAAATGACAAATTCACCACTGTAACAGGTACAAGCAAGCAAAATCTGAGGGTAATGCTACTCAATGCTAGAAGTCTGAACCTCAAAATGCACTCACTTGAGGCACTCCTTAAAATGGAGAACATTGACATCTGTGCAGTGACAGAGACCTGGTTCAAAGCTCCAGAGAGCACCCCTGCATTACCAGGCTATAATTCATACCACACCTTTCGGCCACCAAACCTGGACCGAAACACTAAAGGTGGAGGCGTGTCCATATTCATTAAGGATATCCACACCTCCAAGCTAGTTGCTCAGCATAATGCATCCGAGATTATCCAAGTTCAACTAACTCTGGGCAAAACTGCAATCCAGATTGTAGCTTGCTACAGACCCCCCACCCTTCCCCAGGATTCCCACTCCTCTTTTCTTGATACACTGGAAAATATTAAGGTTCAACCCAACACTCTAATAATGGGTGATTTCAATTACCCTACCATTAACTGTGAAAACTACTCATGTACCAACTTCTTTGCTCAATGTTTTCTGGAAATCATCAATTCCAATGCCTTTGATCAACTTATCCACACCCCCACCAGGGGCAGCAATATTCTAGACCTGGTCATCACCAACATGGGTGGCTGGTGTTCAACACCAGAGGTCAGCTCCTCATTGGTCAGATCTGACCACAAGCTAATCTCCCTGGACATCCACATCCCACTCCCACCCCCCACCCCCCATTAGGGAAACAACCGTAAAAAATTTCTCCAAAGCCAGCTTCATGCTTCTTAAGACAGAAGTGGCAAACTTCACGACACCCATGCAGATAGACAATAGAGGTACGACTGCTAAATCCTGCACAAATGCACTTTATAAGCACTTACATGAGTGCATGGATCATGCTATCCCTAACAGAACCAAGATGCTATTCTCCAAAAAAAGGAAGCCAATCTGGTGGTCTTCTGCCATAAACAAACTCTACAACAGAAGAAAGAAACTGCTGCAAAAAATAGTAAAATCCCACGATTGGATGAACTCCCTGGTCAGCCTCAGTAAGAAGCTGAGATCCCTCATACAATCCTCCAGAGCTAGTTATGAAAACAAAATTGCCACTGATTCTAAAGACAGCCAAAAAGCATTCTATAGCTATGTCAAGAATCTCAATGGCAACACTCAGATCTGCTCTGAGTTACAGCACAATGACACTAAATATACAGAACCAACTGATATTGTCAACATCCTGGCAGATAGGTTCAGTGTTCACTTTACCCCCCTCTCACCCCCTAAAGGGCACATCTTTATACAGGAAGAATGCAAAGTTCCTGTAATCACGGCTGCACAGGTAAAAACCTCACTCTCCAAAGCCAAGAACACAGCATCCATGGGACCTGACAACATCCCAGGCTGGCTTCTACATGATCTACAGCATGAACTGGCACCCCACCTAAGCACCATGTTCAATCATAGCCTCACCTCAGGCTTTGTGCCCATTGAATGGCGCACCATGACAGTTATCCCACTTCACAAAGGGGGGGCCACAACAGTCCCCGGGAAATACCACCCCATTAGCCTGATGAGCCTAGTCTGCAAGGCCATGGAACTGATAAACAAAGATATTGGAGATCTCCAAACTCTGGACCCCACACAGTTTGGGTTTGTAAAAGGCAGATCATGTCTCCTAAACCTGATAGACTTCTTTGAAGTAGTCACCAAAGCCATAGATGAGGGTAAGGTGGTTCACACAGCCTATCTCGATCTCGCTAAGGCCTTAGACACCATCCCCTACTCTGGAATTATAGATAAACTCACTAAACTAGGTATATATCTCTATGTCACAAAATGGGTTGCCAACTGGCTTACTGACAGAGCCCACAAAGTGAAAGTAGCATACTCCAAATCAGACTTCAGACCAGTGACAAGTGGAGTACCACAGGGTTCAGTCCTGGGTCCTCTCCTGTTTGGTATCTACTTCTCTGAAGTACAGGCTAACACAGAAGGTCTTTGGCTAACTAAATTCGCAGATGACTGCAAACTAGGAGCCATAATCAAAACTCCTAATGATGTGGACATCCTACACAAGGGCCTCACTGAGACAGATGCCTGGTGTCAAAGACATGGTCTCAAGCTCAATGCCAAAAAGTGCATTGTCATCCCCTTTGGTAAAAACTCTGTACCCATGAATTACCACATAGGTGGTAGTCTACTTAACACTGAAAGTGTGATAAGAGACCTTGGGTCACAGGTGAACAGTAGTCTCTCCTTTGATAATCACATTGCCACAGTGGTCAGGAAATCCTTCTACATGGCACATCTCATCACAAAAGCGTTCTCATCCAGAAAATAAGAGGTCATTGTTCCCCTCTACTCATCACTCATTAATCCCATTATAGAGTACAATGCCCCTTTTGGTATGTACCTCACAAGACATCTACAACAACTGGAAAGGTAGCAAAAATACCTCACAAAGAGGATTACTGGCCTCAAACAGATGCCTTACGCAGACCGTCTCAAAAAACTCCAGCTTTACTCTGTCACATACTGCCTACTCAGAGGTGATCTCTGCCTAACACACGAAACTATGTCAAACCCAGAGCTGTTGGACATGCTCCACTTAAAGAACTCCCAGTCCTTCTGAGCTACATGCTCTAGGGACCTAAACCTTGTCACCACAATAAACAGAACATACTAGAGGGATAGATTCCTGTCCCAGAGACTTCCCATACTCTGGAACAGACTACCTATCTATGTCAAACAGAGCTCCACATTAGCACTCTTCAAGAAAAATATTGATGATTGAATGGGTAATAGGAAATTCAACCTGGGGATCACTTCTGAGGTTCTGCTTGACAGGGGCACAGGAAAATAATTTTCTTTGGTGGGGAAAGCCAGGGTACCTTTTTGGCTAGGCTTGCACACTCCCTAGGGCCAATAGACTAGTACCTACCTATGAATCTATGAACCTATGAATGCTAATGTAGAGCTCTGCTTGACATGAATGGGCAGCCTATTCCAGAGCAAGAGAAGTCTTTGGGACAGGAATCTATCCCTCCAGCATTTTCTGTTTATTGTGGTGACAAGGTTTAGGTCCCTGGAGAATGTGCTCAGAGAGATTGGGATTTCTTTAAATGTAGCATGTCCAACTGGTCTGGGTTTGACATGGCTTTGTATGTTAGGCAGAGGTCATCTCTGAGTAGTCTATATGCAATGGAGTAGAGCTGGAATTTTTTGAGACGGTCTGTGTATGGCATCTGTTTGAGGCCAGTAATCCTCTTAGAGATGTATTTCTGTGGCCTTTCCAGCTGTTGCAAATGTCTTGCAAGGTACATGCCAAATGAGGATTTGTACTCTATGATGGGTCTAATAAGGGATGAGTAGAGAGGAACGATGACCTCTCTTTTTCTGGAGGAGAACCCCTTTGTGATGAGGTGTGCCACATAAAAGGATTTCCTGACTACTATGGTGACATGATTATCTAAGGTGAGACTACAATCCACCTGTGTCCTGAGGTTTTTTATCACATTTTTGGTGTTTGATAGATAACGCCTATGTGGTAGTTCATAGGTATAGTATTTTTCCTAAAGGGGATGACAATGCACTTCTTGGCATAGAGTTTTAGGCCATGATTTTGGCACCAAGCATCAGTCACAGTGAGGTGTCTTTGTAGAATGTCCACGTCCTTAGGTGAATTGATTATGGCTCCTAGTTTGCAGTCATCTGCAAATTTCAATAGCCAGAGACCTGCTGTATTAGCCTGGAATTTTGAGAAGTAGATACCAAACAGGAGAGGACCCAGGACCAAACCCTGTGGTACTCCGCTTGTCACTGGTCAGAAGTCAGATTTGGAGTCAGCTACTTTCACTGTGTGGGTTTTATCAGTAAGTTAGTTTGCCACCCATATTGTGACATAGGAATTTATGCCAAGTCCAGTGAGTTTATCTATAATACCAGAGTGTGGGATGGTGTCAAAAGCATTGGCGAGGTGAAGATAGGCTGTGTGCTCTACCTTACTCTTGTCCATGACTCTATTGACTGCTTCGAAGAAGTCAATCAGGTTTAGGAGGTATGATCTACCTTTTACAAACCCAAACTGAGTGGTGTCCAGAGTTTGGAGGTTACCTGTCTTTGTTTATTAGCTCTAGGGTGATGCATTCCATGGCCTTGCAGACCCGGCTCTTCAGACTAATGGGGTGGACCCGGGGTCTGTGGTGGCACCCACCTTGTGGAGTGGGATAACTATCACTGTGCGCCATTCCATAGGCACAAAGCCTGAAGTGAGGCTATGGTTAAACATGGTACTTAGGTGGGGTGCCAGTTTGTTCTGTAGTTTGTGCAGAATGCAGCCTGGGATGTTGTCCAGTCCCATGGATGCTGTGTTCTTGGGTTTGGAGAGTGTGGTCTTTACCTGTGTGGCTGCGATTTCAGGGGCTTTGCAATATCCAGTATGGGGATGGGCCCTTTGGGGGGTGAGGGGGGTGAAATTAGCACTGAACCTCTCTGCCAGGATGTTGTTAATATTAGTTGATTTGGTAAATGTAGTGCCATTGTGCTGTAGTTTAGAGCAGATCTGAGTGTTGCCATTGAGATTCTTGACATCGCTGTAAAAGGCTTTCTGGTTGTCTTTAGAATCCATTGTGATTTTATTTTCAAAACTAACTTTTATCGGATTTTATGAGGGATCTCAGCTTCTTGCTGAGGCTGACCAGGGAGTTCCTGCAATCGTGGGATTTTGCTCTTTTCTGCAACAGTTTCTTCCTTTTGTTGTAGAGCTTGTTTATGGCAGGGGACCACCAGATAGGCTCCCTTTTTCTGGAAGATAGCTTCTTGGTTTTGTTGGCAATGGCATGGTCCATGCACTCATGTAGGTGATTATAGTGCATTTGTATATGATTTAGCAGTCATGCTACTATTTTCCATCTGTGTGGATGTAATGAAGTTTGCCACTTCTGACTTAAGAAGCATGAAGTTGGCTTTGGAGTAGTTTTTTTTACAGTGGTTTCCCTAATTGGGGGGGGGGTGTGGATGTCTAGGGTGATTAACTTGTGGTCTGACCTGACCAGCAAGGAGCTGACCTCTGTCATGGAGCATCTGTTACCCATATTGGTAATGACAAAGTCCAGGATGTTGCTACTCCTGGTGGGGGTATGGGCAAGCTAGTCAAGGGTGTTGGAACTGATGAACTCCAGAAAACATTGGGCAAATGAGTTAGTACATGAAAAGTTTTTCCAGTTGATGGAGGGGTAGTTGAAATCACCCAAAATTAGGGTATTGGGCTGTACCTTAATATTATCCAGTATATCAAGAAACATGGTTGAGAAACATGGTGTGGGTGTCCTGGGGCATGGTGGGAGATCTGTAACACTCTACAACCTGAATTGCAGTCTTGCCCAGTGTTAATTGTACTTAGATAATTTCAGAGGCATTATGTTGAGCAACTAGCCTGTAGGTGTGGATATCCTTTATGAATATGGAGACACCTCCTCCTTTAGTATTTCGGTCCAGGTTAGGTGGCCGAAAGGTATGGTAAGAATTGTAGCCTGGTAATGCTGGGGTGCTCTCTGGAGCCTTAAACCAGGTTGTCACTGCACAGATGTCAACGTTCTCCAGATGAAAAAACATTTAAAAATAATCAATATGCATCCCTGATAAATCAATAATTTTATATGATTTCATACTATATCTTACTTCATGTAGTTTACCATCATTGTTACTGTTTTCATTTATCTTGAGATGTTTAATTTGACATTTACATATTTCTAATTTTTCTTTTATTTTTATTGAATTCTATGCTCCTATACCTACATTGCTGTGGACTGTGAGATTACATCATCTACATATGTTGATAAACTTGGATTTATACCTTTTATTATATCTTGCAATCTTTACTTTTCCATTTCATAAAACAAGTTTGACAGAATGATACAAGAGAAATACAGACATGGGACATCCATACTTAATTCACTTGTCAATTTTCCATTCTACTCCAAGGCACCAATTATGATTAGTCTGTCTCTTTAATGATCTTCTGCCTCTTTAACTGATATTCAGATTTCTGTATCTGCCTTCATTCAGTGTAAATCCTGTGATTACTGCTGCATGTCTAAACTTATCAAATGTTTTTGTCAGTCTAAACTTTACCTAGTTTTTCTAATTTATTGAGTTTACTGATGACTTCCTTTCCCCTCTGTGACAGCCCACCACTGGCAACAGTAATCAAATAGCCTCAATCCTCACAACCGGCACCAGTGGGGGGATGTACATTGGGAGGATGATAGGCACACACACAGTATTTCCAGATGCAGTTCACTGCATGAAGTGCAATTTCCTTTAAGAGCACATAGAGATCAAAGTCAGTCTGGGGCTGGTTTCTCCCTCTTTCTCCAGATCTCCAGTAAGACTCCCCACTGGCACAGCTATATAGTTGAGATCTCAGCAGATTGGTCAAACCAAGACCTCCAGCACCCTCTCTGTCCAACCAGTGCTTCATGTCCCTGCACAAGTAGCTCAAACACACACACACACACACACACACACACACACACACACACACACACACACACACACACACACACACACACACACACCTGGGAAAGGTTGGCACAGGTTTACCAGCTATGTCCCTTTCTGCCCAGACTATAAGGTAGCTTCCCCTGTGACCAGTCAGTCCTTATCAGCTACTTTAAGGGCCTTAATAAAGGCTGTCCTATCTTACTGTGTAATGATATTGTTAATACAAATGGTAGGTTGACCAAGAGCAAAGCTACTAGGAGTGGCCTACACAGTTTCACCAAATAAATATACAAGTACACTCAGAACTTAAATATTTCTAGACAGATCAGCCACAATACATTTTTTAAATATATCTAATAATAAATATTAAAAGAACAATAAAATACTCGGTATATATTTACAGTGATAGAGTTCAAAGTCACAGGAAATATTTAAAACAACCATGCAGGACAGTCTCAAATAAAGACAAATGTGTAAAATATGGTTTGCTATATTCTTGACTGAAGCTAAGAGAATTATTATACCCTAGTTAACTTACTTACAGAGTAAGGCAAGTGTGTGGTGAGTGGTTCTTCTGGTCAGGTCCAAGACAGACTATAAAATGTTCAGTCTCTCCCTCAGAGAGTTCTTAAATTATAATATTTCAAATATTACTGCTGGGATAGCTTGCAGAATTACATCATTTCTTGTCATCTGACTCTACCTTTATAAACCTCCACTGCTGAAAGCTAGCAGTATTTAGTATCCACCCATGAAAATACATTGATAGGAAGTTTTCCTCAGATCTTTGCAGATTCTGAAAGTCATAAAACAATAAAACTCTTCCAAGACAATACAGAAAACTTCTCAGCACATACTTTGTGTCTGTTGCTGCACTGAACTAAAGATAACATCTTTTTATGGCATGGCCATAAAGTAATTTAATTTCAGCTATTTTTCTGAAGTTAACCTTCTGTGTTCCAGTATCCACTATTAAAATATATACATCTAAACAGATAAAATAGTGCAGGTACATTTCTGCTCTATTCCAGTAGGGCATGCTGTGGTTACATTTTAAGCACTTTGCAAAAAAAGCCTTTTCAACACATACTTCTGTACCAGCAGTTTGATATACACCTGCCATACAGTTCTAGTACATTTGTAACATAAGTATCATTTATGAATCATGTTGATATTCACAAATGACATATAAATATTTACAAAATTCCAGATAGCTGCACTAGCAGTATATCTTTTCATGACAGATGCATTTTCAAGTTGAAATGCATTATAGAAAAAAAAAGAAAGAAATGGAAGGATATTATAGTTTATACAAAGATAAGTTGAAATGCTTAGAAAAAAACTAAAGATTATTATGGAAAAGAAAAAAAATATAGGAAATACATAGAAGACGGTTGGAATAATCATTCCCTGGGATTCATGAAGCTCAGCGCAAGGACGGCGTTAGGCTTGCACTGACCGTGCGGCATGGAGATGGCACATTAGCACCATATGCATATTAATGAAGGCTTGCTGCCGCCACATCCACATGCATAGGAAACGTGCACGAGTGCAGGTGGTATATCCAAACGCCGCACACAGGCGTGGACATGTTGGCTGCTTACATGCAACCTAAAATGCTGAATAGTACAGCCTGCTTCTAATAGTAATCACACCTGTCAGTGTCTGTGGATACTGAAACGTATGCAAAGCATGCAAGACAGTTTTGCGAACACAAAAATAAGAAGTAAACACAAATGCACATAGCTGAATATTGAGTCCCCATCCCTTGAACAAATGACATTTAAAACCCGTGCCCGTATTCAATTGTAGTGACGATAGTTATTCCAAGTGGAACTGAAACGCATCGTGTTAGCGTGCCGCCAATAGCTAAGCCTAGCCCAATGGTCAGGGTTAACACCTGTCCCACATTGTGAGGGACAGTCCCCCTTTGGGCAGTTGTGTCCATACCAAAACCATTATAAATGTAAAATGTACTGCGATCGTAGGACATAATTATGTCCCAAATCTTATGTAATAGTCACATACAATACTTATTTCCATATGTAAATTACCTACATGTTACAAGAAACGGAATAAGCAAGTAAACAAAACAGAAGAAGCAGCTAAACTGCTACAACAATAAGCTTACATTTAGGCCTAAAACAAAAGTACTATCCATTGTACTGACCGTGGGTATGTGTTGGCCTGTAAAATCTGATTTGTGTCCCGAATATATCCCATCCTGGCCATATGAAAAGGTGCCAAACCTACCAATGGTCAGAGCATTCACCCAAAATCTGCCCATTTGCAGTCCAAGGCATCATTGTCAAGATGGGCCAAAGATGAACGGGTATTACCCGGGCCTACCTATCATGTCATGAAAGATAAGTATTTGCGTGTACCTATGTGCGTGATGTACAGCATTTGGAAGGTGAAGAATTCTAATGTAGTGCTCACAACCATACAGGTACCAGAGATATGTAGTGTATGCAATGTGTTTCCTTGACTGTGCCATGGGTCATCAACCAAATAAGGGATGGATGGAGTGTGTGGAATATGGGGGTGGGGGGAACGGGTAATGTAACAATTCGCCAAGGGGAGACTGTGTTGGATGCACAATAGGTGAAATGGAGGTGTACGAGGGAGCAGTGGGTGAATCAGAAAGAAACACAAAGAACAAACATATACATCCGCAATACAACCTGACAGGCCATACTGTAGAACACAATCCCACAAACATATGAATATTAAAATGTGAGATTCACATGTACAGAAACATCACCGGCACATAACAACATAATGGTCTGGCCTGAACTGAGCCATCCAACCACAACACATCTGGATGCATAATTGAATACCCATCATACCCTCTACAGCACCCACCCTCCCCATTCCTGAACGTCCACCAAATCCAGCCATACTCGGGCTGCTAGCTTGGCACAGCCATATCTGCACATAGTGACCACTACTCATATCTAGTAGGCAGTCTCACCCAAGGCAGTCTCAGGATTGCAAACTATGTATCCCTTGCATGTATAACCCTATCACATTTTCATAAATCCAAAAATATCGAAGGTTATTGGAGGTTATTGGTCTGTTCAATTTTTGGACATCCCTCATGGGATAAGTATCCTGTGTAAACATCAGACTTGGTGTCACCACACAATGTCCAGTCCTGTAGACATCTGAACACAAGTTGTATGTGCAGTAGTGGTTCACGAGA